>NW_020292120.1:488256-494970 GCF_003184845.1 Aspergillus ibericus CBS 121593
CCCCCCCCCCCCTTCCTCCTCTACGGTTCGGTACCTAAAGATTATCGCCCGCAGGTGAATGGCCCGTCCGCCACGATTTATCTCCCAACCACGATGAAGGAAGGTCGCACTCGGTCCCTAAGGCGACAAGGCTGCAGTCCACCCTCGATGGCTGACCGCCACGGGAAGGACGCCCCAGTGTCCCTTCCAGTCCTCCCTACTGGACAATCGGCCGCCTAGTCCGTCGCACAACTGCAGACGGGCTCGCACGATAATTCAGAGCAGGGATATGCATCATGTGCGGAGGACAGCGTGATATGTGGGAAGGAAGGAAAAGAGGAGGCGGCGGCGGCGGCGGCAGCGGAAGAGGAGAAGCGACTCTGGGAATGAGGCTAAACACTAAACAGAAAAGCAAATGCAAAGCAAACCAAATTAAATAATATATAGGTTTATAATCTTTTATCCTGTCAAAAAACAGCAAAATAAAAAAAGAAATAAAAAAGAAATCCAAAATCCAAATGGGTGAAGCACTCGAGATAGAAGCCTAACTAAACAGCCTCGGTGACCCGGTGCGACGACTAGCAAGCACCACTACTTCACTCACCATTGACTGCCGTTGCTGAACCACGACCCCGTAACAACTCCGACTCCGACTCCGTGTGAGGGCAGGATCGAGGATACGGCGACCGAGTACAAAGAGGAATGGGGCTCAGGGCAGGCAGCGACACAGATCACACACAGAGCACGCTGTCCGAGTCTGGCCCTCCCCCTCCCGATCCTGTCTTACTACGCAGTATCGTCTGATTAATCCGCGGCTTTCTGGGAGCAGGCTGGCCGCGGCCTTTGCTCGTCCAGCGCTCGGGTGATAATTCCGCACTGGTTTGTCAGGATGGGTTCGATCCGTGCATATCCAGTACCGTGAATCCGAACGGGTCTCTGTCTGGGGCGCCGGTTAGCCAGAGGGTCCCTTAAGCCCGGTCAGGAAAGGTTGGGAGGAGCCGGGACGTTGTGGAAATTACCAGTAGGACGGGATCAAGGCTCCATTATTATTTTGTGCTGCCACTTTGCCAGCTTGCCAAGTATGTACCCTGTACAGAATGAGCTGATGTGCTGATGTGCTGCCGAGAGCAAACTGGAACGAAGGGGAGGGAAGTGCACCTACCAGGCAATAATGAAGTCTGACATGCAGCAGAGCGAAGCGGATGAACTTGTCTTGTCTTGTTCAGGAAGGTCGACGGTACCTCAGCAGTGGAAGGGCCGACTAGTTTGGGCCCCTAGCCGGGTGGATAGTGGACTAGACCACGGAGTAATTTAGTACGACGACTAGGACGGTAGGATCATAGGATGGGACTCCCAAGGCCCAACTGTCACTCTGCAGATGATCGGGACGTATCGCAACCCGGCCCCACGTTTCCCCCCCCCCTCTTCGTGGGTTTTTAGTCGCTCGTCCTCTTGAGTCTGAGTAGCCGCGCCGGTCGCTCCACTCGTCGTCAGTGCACGACTCAAGTCGGCCCCCGAGGGCACACGCTTGAAGAATGCGATCGCGGTGCTGATCCCAATATGAACTGCAGCTATCCCGTTATTCTTGTCTTCATCGACCGGACAACGTTGCATTCAGAGCGGGTGTGGTGGTCGGGGTCCCAGGAGTGCGTGGATGGGAGAAAGACTCTCACACCTTAATGTTCCGTCCGCATCCCAGACATGCTCTTAGACAGTCTGTCAGTCACCTTGCTGGACACTGCAATTGTCTCATGTCTCAACGGCGCCAACCACCGTGCTGCAATTCGGCAAAGGAAGAATCATCCAGATTCTACTCGATTGATCTCCAAACTACGTCTTTTTCCACCTACCGAGTTACCCAGATACTCAGCCAGTGAAATGGAGCAACTGGAAGCTAAGCTCCAACCACCCATGGCACCTAATAAAAGCAATATATACTCCGGCCGGTCCCCGAGCAGTGACTACGGCCCATCACCCAATCCACTCCCGGTCTTGAATCGTAGTACCACCAGCAACCATCCAATAATCACCGCTAATCAGCTAGAGGCGGCCCGCGCCGAAGCAGTTCCATCAGTGCACACTGCACTTTTGACTCCCTCCCACCCTATGGTTCCAACCTCCTCCGCCCGCCTCAGATGGTGCCCCTGATCCCAACCATCACTAGAGAGAATTTGGAAATGGCGTGGGCAGATCCTCATGTGAAGACGCCTTATGTCGATACTATCGAGACCTGGATGGTGGGTGGGCGGCGGTCCTGGTAGGTAGTTGTCGGATTTGAAACCGGACTTGTCTAGAGAAGTACGTACCTACATGCATGCCTTAGGCCGATCATTGGTCTTGGTTACATCGCTGCGAAGGAGGTAATTTATGACTGCGAAAGGTTATTTTATTGATGCCAGTGTGACTGAAATCATGCGAAAGTCGGACCTGGAGCATGGACAGTGAGCAGAGCCTGATGGAACTGGAAGGGTCCGGAAGAGCGCCATCGCCGCAGGATCAAAACGCATCGGAACTTTGCAGAAGAACACTTCCGAAGGGAAGATCGGAAGGGAAGAAAATCCTTCTGTCCTGCACTGCTGACTGCTGCGTAAAAGGAGGGAGCCTCGGGGGTTCTGGTCTTTCGAGCCGGGAGGTTCCACACCCGCCACTGACGTCGGGGGGAAAGGAAGGAGAGACGGAGACGGACGATCCTGCGGCGGTTCAAGTGGGATGGTCCGAGTGGCACTACGGAGTACTACTAGACAGTCATCTCTCCAATATCTCGTCTAGGGCTGGCAAGCAAGGAAATGCAGACCGGGAGCCGCACCCAATTAAGTGCCGCACGCTGACTCTGCGTTGGTCGCCCGTTACTGGGCCGCCCGCCCTGCCCTAGCGCAGATACGAGGCTCCAGCGTCATCGTCGCCAGCAATCATCTCACGGCATACGGCTCTGTGCAAGCCGTGCGTGGCTAGCGAGCAACTTAGCTAGCCACTATAATGCCACTCTCCTCCCCGGGCCCCCCTGCTGAGAGCCCCCCTGCTAGTGTATTCCCACCGCACAGTCTGACTGGCCCATGGACTGTTCGGCTTCCGTCCGCCTCCCGTGAAAAGGGCTAGGGTGTCTTGTTGCATGCATAGGGCCATCCTGCGGTATAGTACTGTTCCTGTTGTTGGAGATGAAGAAGAAGAATGAACCCACATCAGGATTCCCACTGTTGCTTCCTCTCGGAATCGCCGACTCGATTAATGCTCACGGCTGTTCCGGCTTACCGTACGTACATGGATAGCTATGCCACAAAGAGAACTAGATGACGACCCCACACCAGGTTCGCCGGGAAGGCTGGCCCATTCGTGAGCTTACAGTTTGCCCTTGGGGCGTATCTGAGCTTTTGCCTTTTTGACTCGTTTCCACGCCTCCAACGCGAATGGTACGGTAGACCTGGCATACTCGGCGGCGCGGGCACTACTGGCCTGCCTCAAAGCATACCGCGCCTTGATGCCGTGCATAATCACGGAGCTTCTCCATGCGAAGAAAGCATCGCCCCATGGTATGTCCCCGGTGGGGTCGTAGCCGGATACCTCCCGGTACCACTTTATACAGTCTGCCCGGGTGGGCAAGCCAGGCACCAGGTCCGAGCTGAAGGTCTCCCTTTTGTGATCCACCGAGTCCAGGAAGTAGGGACTAGTGAGGTTGCAGAGGTCGGCCAACGGATGCCCCACCGTGGCCATTTCCCAATCTAAAAGGCCAATGACTCGCGGCTCGGATTTGTGGAATATCATATTATCAATTTTATAGTCTCCGTGCACCAGCGTGCCGCGGTCCTGCGGCTGCGTTGTCTTGTCGGCAAAGAAGTGTACCATGTCCATGAAATGAGGCAGCTCTCCGACCGGCTCCTTGGTCTCCACATCCACGGCTTGTGCCTGGGCGTGAGCGACTGCTGTGAAGGTGGCGATCTGTCGATCAAAGTACCCCGTCGGTTTTCCGAACCCATCTAGTCCGATCAACTTGGGAATGACTCGATGGAACTTGGCTAATGTTCGGACCGCATCCTGCCAGCTGCGTGGTGGTTAGCTCTGCCGTGTAGCCGCGACAGACGGGACGTCGACAAGGGGGTTGGTGACGTACAGAGCCGTTCTCTCTGCGGGGTCGACCCCCGGCATGGCAGGATCAGTAAAGTGCCGTCCGTCCAGGAACTCCATGATGTAGAAGGGGGTTCCAATGACGCTGCTATCCTCACAGAGGCAGTATGCCTTGGGGACCGGGACGTCGGTTTGCTCCAGGGCATGGATGATTTTGTATTCCCGTTCGACTTTGTGAGCCGTCTTGGAGAGCAGCTTGCCCGGGGGCTTCTTGCGGAGGACGTATTTACTGCCATCGGCGGTGGTGATCTGGTAGGTGGGATTGGACTGGCCAAAGCCGAACTGTGGCAGGTGAGTCTAATGCGTGGAAATGAGATAGCCGGGTCACTGTTACCTGCTTCACATCTAAGGGGGTCTTGATAGCGGGTACATTGTGGTCGAGATAACGTTCCAGGGAGGGAACGTCGATAGGTTGACGGACTGCACCAGCCATGGTTCCAGCAAGCAATAAGAGTTTAAATTCTTGAGGATGTCTCTACACACTTCCCAGGACTATAAGGACAGTGTAACTGGGAAGCGGAGGACATGCTGGAGGTAAAACAGACCGGGGATAGGCCGAGGAGGAGGCTTCCCCAGGCCACGGACCGCGGCTAAGCCGTGCATTCCAGCTGGCTGCGGGGCCTCGGCTCCAGCCTCATCTCGATCCACCTGAGTCAGCAATTGCTAGACACAAAACCACACCAACTGTACAAAACGCCCATTAACGCGCCTCGCGTCTCACCGCCAGACGCGTCCCACGCTCCAATGGCAGCCCAACCCACCATGAAGGGCCTCGCCCTCGCATATCGTCAAACCCATCGACACACCGCATTTCTACCATTGCCATTGCAGCTGCCATTCTTCTTTCAGAACTCCTCCCGCAGAATCTCCTCCTCTTTCCTCCTCCACCACCAGATCATGACCAAGGAGACCACCCCTCCTCCCACCACTACCACCCACGAACCCCCCTCCCTTCCAGCCTCTCCCCTCGCCAAACGCACCAAGCCCAACACCACCACCACCACCACCACCGAATCATCCAAAATGGGCTCCAACGGCACCCCCCTCCCCCCTCTCCAAGTGAAGAAGCTCACTCCCACCGGCCGCGCCCCGACCCGCGGATCCGCCTTCGCCGCCGGCTACGACATCTACAGTTCCAAGGAGACCGTCGTGCCCGCCAAGGGCAAGGTCCTGGTTGACACGGGAATTGCCATTGCTGTACCGGAGGGAACATGTACGTTACCACCTACCCCCACTATCTAATTCTATTCCTCCGTCTCCAGACCAAGAAAAAAAGTATACATACTAACGAATAATTTTTGTATGATGAAATAGACGGCCGCATCGCCCCCCGCAGCGGTCTCGCCTCGAAACACTTCATCGATACCGGCGCGGGCGTCATCGACGCGGATTACCGGGGTGAAGTCAAGGTGTTGTTGTTTAATTTCTCGGATGTGGATTTTACGATTCAGGAGGGGGATCGTGTGGCGCAGTTGGTTTTGGAGAGGGTAATTCCCCCCTGTCCCTATCCCTATCCCTACCCTCATTTCTTTTTTGGGGTTTGGGATGTGGTTGGGGTTGTGGTTATGTTGTGGAATGAGGCTAACATGTGGCAGATCTATACCCCCGAGGTGGTGGTGGTTGAGGAATTGGCTGAGAGTGTTCGTGGCGCGGGGGGGTTTGGAAGTACGGGTGTTTAAAAAATTTTGGGGATGAGGTTTGGGGTTGGAATTGGTGGGTGGAATTGGGTGGGTTATGGCGTATGAATGAAAAGCATGGCATGAATGATATACCATTTACATTAGATTTAAATTCACATTTACATTGAAACCTAACTTCAACCAGAACACATGTTTATAATTTTGTTCGAGTGAGGCACATAGTAATGCTGTTTTTTAGTTCGCTGCATTTCATCGCTGGTCATGACTAGTAGTATGATAGTATAAGTATAAGTATAAGCATATACCCGAAATAAACCAACCTCACCATCTATGTTCTATGTACTATGCTATCCAAACCCCCCCCTCCCCCAACCTAAGCTCTCAACGAAACTGCATCGGCAAATCCTCCGCCCGCCACTCACTCGCCCGGAACTCCACATCCGGTTCTCGGAGGTACCGCGCATGCCGAACAACACGCACTTCAGCCGCTTTACTCTCGCGTAAATGTTCCTTCTTCTTCCGTTCTGCCTCACCGAGCAGTGTCTCGCTCTCATCGGGGATCAGAGCGCGCAGCTCGGCGTCGCGTGCCTCCAGAGTCTTCTCGAGCACGCTGTGCATACTCGCTAGTACCTTTACGGTTGACTGGGCGAGAGGGAGCTCGGTAGCGGGGACCTCATCCGGGGACACCCACGATTTAGTAGTGCGGAGGGCCGGGTCGGCGTTGAAGACGGCCTCGCGGAGTCGGGCGACCGTGAGGGCGGCGAACATGTCGCCGGTGCCGCTGAAGTAGCAATCCAGGGCGGGGACGTCAACGCGGAAAAGCCGTGGGGAGCCGTCGGAGCGGGTGGTTGAGCCGATGACGGTCAGGGTGTTGGGGAGGGGAGAGTCGGAGAGGTTGGCGATTTGGACGGAGGTGATGATCACGTGCGGGACGTTGTAGGTGGCGTGGATAGCGGTGATGGCGTCGGCGAGGGTG